>NW_006256909.1:413518-447558 GCF_000478725.1 Eutrema salsugineum | reverse complement strand
AGGAAAACTAGGTCTTATCATCGTGCAGATATAAAAGGCAAAGGGGAGACATTTTGAGAAATAGAGTGTGATAGAGAAACTCTTATTTACAGAGTGTAAACTTGTGTAAGGGTTTTCTCGGGATAACAAAAGGGGTAGAGTAGAACAGAGAGTGAGCCTTTGTAAAAGGGGAACTCGGGATTGTGTCTAAACTCTTGTAACCTCTATTGATCTAGTGGATTCCGGGAGAAAGATCCCGGCGAGACGTAGCGACCCGGTTTGGGCGTGAACTCGTAAAACTCGTGTGTGTTTTTCATCTCTTCCTTTCTCTTTACTCTGTTTCATTTCTTGTTTAAAGTCGTAATCTTGGTGTTGGAACTTAAGCTTCTCAATCAGAGTTTGGTTTGTTCGTGTTACTATAAGCATAAAGTTGCTTCCTTTGTGCTGAGTTCAACAACAGATTGGTAGCAGAGCCAGGTTCTGGTGCTAGTGACTCAGTCAGACAGAGTCATGTCTTCGTCAAAGACAGAGATGGAGAAGTTCGACGGGAATGGGGATTACACTTTATGGAAAGACAAGTTCATGGCTCATCTGGACATGTTGGGATTGAGCAAAGCTCTTGAAGAAACGTCAAAAGGCTCAGATCCAGAAAAACCAGATGAAAAGGGCGAAACTTTGGATGAGAAGAGGAAGAAAGCACGGAGTGCCATTGTTTTGAGTGTTACAGATAGAGTTCTGAGGAAGATTAGGAAAAATGATACAGCCGCTGCAATGATACAAGCTTTAGACAAGCTTTATCAAGAAAAGACTCTACCTAACAGAATCTATCTGAAGCAAAAACTGTACAGCTACAAGATGTCGGAAGGCTCATCAGTTGAGAACAATATAGATGACTTCCTTCGTCTTATTGCAGATCTGGAGAACGCTGATGTGGAGGTTTCAGATGAAGATCAAGCGATCCTTTTGTTAATGTCTCTCCCAAGACAGTTTGATTCTCTGCGAGACACACTGAAATATGGAGCAGGAAGAACCACAGTCACACTTGATGAGGTTGTTGCCGCCATATACTCAAAGGAACTAGAGTTTGGATCGAACTCAAAAGGTTCAAAAGCTCAAGCAGAAAGTCTTTATGTCAAGGATAAGGGAGGACAGAAAAGCAAAGGAGAACAGAAAGAGAAAGGTTCTAAACAGAACAAGAAATCTAAAACCAAGGGAAAGAAAAGCTGTTGGATTTGTGGGGAAGAAGGACACTTCAAAAATTCCTGTCCCAATCGCAACAAATTTCCAAGCAAGCAGAAGGAACAAGCGGGCTCTAGCAGAGGAGAAGCTGCAATGGTACAGGGAAACAATGAAGATGCTGCAGGGTGCTATGTGTCAGAAGCCCTACATTCAACAGACGTAAGCCTGGAAAATGTATGGATTATGGACACTGGGTGCAGCTACCACATGACCCATAAAAGGGAATGGTTTGAGTACTTAAGTGAAGACGCAGGAGGATCAGTTCGGATGGGAAACAAGACCACATCGAAGGTCAAGGGTATTGGTAATGTAAGAATCAGAAATGATGATGGCTCGACAGTTCTGCTCAAGCACGTCAGATACATACCAGACATGGACCGGAATCTGCTATCTATGGGGACCTTAGAAGAGCAAGGGTGCGGTTTTGAATCAATGAATGGGATTCTCAATATCAAGCAAGAAGGAAAGATCATCATGACAGGAAGGAGGTATGAAAAGCTCTACATACTTCAAGGAAAACCTGAGAACGGTCAATCTCTGGCTGTTGAAAGAAGAGTGGACGACACAGTCTTATGGCACAGGAGATTATGCCACATGAGTCAAAGGAATATGGATATTCTGGTAAAGAAAGGCTTTCTTGACAAGAAGAAAGTGTCCACATTAGAGATGTGTGAAGACTGTGTCTATGGTAAAGCTAGAAGAACCGGTTTTGACTATGCAACTCATGACACAAGAGACAAACTAGACTACATTCACTCAGACCTGTGGGGAGCTCCTACAGTTCCATTTTCTTTGGGAAAATGCCAATACTTCATATCGCTCATAGACGATTACTCAAAGAAAACATGGGTATATTTTCTGAAGCACAAGGATGAAGCATTCAGGTCTTTTGTTGAATGGAGTGTCATGGTGGAGAATCAAACTGAGAAAAAAATCAAGGTGTTAAGGACTGATAATGGTCTCGAGTTCTGCAACCTCCAGTTCAACAATTTCTGTAAAGAAAAGGGAATAGTAAGACACAGAACCTGTGCCTACACGCCTCAGCAAAATGGCGTTGCAGAGAGGATGAACCGAACCATTATGGAGAAAGTTCGATGTATGTTGAGTGAATCAGGGCTACCTAAGACATTCTGGGCCGAAGCAACTCACACCGCTGTGAATTTGATCAACAAAACTCCATCTTCTGCAATTAACTCCGAGATACCTGACAAGAAATGGACAGGTAGATCCCCTATATACAGTTACTTGAGAAGATTTGGCTGCTTGTCCTTTGTTCATACAGATGAAGGGAAGTTGATGCCAAGAGCAAAGAAGGGAGTTCTATTGGGATATCCAGATGGGGTTAAGGGATACAAAGTCTGGCTGCTAGAAGAAAAGAAATGCATTATCAGCAGAAATGTGATTTTCCAAGAAAATGCAGTGTATAAGGACGTGATGCAAGGCAAGAAAGGGTCTTTAGGGGAACAAGCTGAATCGTCAAACTCACTACTGGATATAGACCTTGGGAAAACAGTGGTTACACCCTCTGGTGGAGATCTCTCGGAAGAGATAGGATCCCTGGGAGATCACTCACCAGACCAAGCTAACCATGAAGCGGTTCAAGAAGAAAATAAAGAAGTTGCAGAAGAGAGTACAGAAGATACACCAAAAAGTTATCATCTAGCTCGAGATAGACAAAGAAGAGAATTAAGGGCTCCAAAAAGATTTGACATTGAGGGATATTATGGTGAAGATGCCGATGAGGAAGATGAAGTCTTTTCTGCAGAAGCTCTGATCACTACAGTCGATGGAGACAAACTGGAACCAGTTAACTATCAGGAAGCGAGAAGGGATGAGGACTGGGAACTTTGGAAAGAAGGAATGAATGAAGAGATGGACTCTCTACTGAAAAACTTCACATGGACCGGAGTTACAAGGCCAGAAAATCAACGTGTGATTGGCTGCAAATGGATTTTCAAGCGTAAGCCTGGAATTCCTGGAGTAGAAGAACCAAGATACAAAGCGAGGTTGGTTGCAAAAGGATATGCTCAAAGGGAAGGAGTGGACTACACAGATATCTTCGCACCAGTGGTGAAACATGTGTCTATAAGGATACTACTTGCTATTGTTGTGGAAGAGGATTATGAACTTGAACAGTTAGACGTAAAGACTGCGTTTCTCCATGGTGAACTAGATGAAAAGATCTATATGGAGATTCCAGAAGGCTATAAGGACAAGTTCAAGGATAATCAGGTGTGTCTACTAAACAAGTCACTCTATGGTTTAAAACAAGCGCCAAGGAAGTGGAATCAGAAATTCGATGGTTATATGACAGAGATTGGTTTTGAAAAGAGTCCTCATGATAGTTGTGCGTATATAAAAACGCTTGGGGATGGATCCAAGATCTATCTGTTAATATATGTTGATGACATGTTGGTTGCTGCAAAAGACAAAGGAGTGATTTCAGAATTAAAACAACAACTCAATATCAAGTTCGAAATGGAGGATCTTGGACCAGCCAAGAAAATACTAGGCATGGAGATCAGAAGAGACAGAGAAAAAGGTGTTCTGAAGCTGTCCCAGGAAGGATACTTGAGCAAAGTTCTTGATTTGTATAAGATGGGAGAAGCAAAGCAAGTGATTACACCTCTCGGGGCTCATCTGAAGATGTGTGCAGCAACAGAGAAGCAATTGCTTGAAGAAGAGGAATACATGAAGAGTGTTCCGTATGCAAATGCTGTTGGGAGCATCATGTACTCTATGATAGGCACAAGACCAGATTTGGCATACCCTGTGGGAATAATCAGCCGGTTTATGAGCAAACCTATTAAGGAACACTGGCTGGGAGTTAAGTGGGTGCTTAGATACATCAAGGGGACACTAAAGACCAAGCTGTGCTACTGCAAAGGTTCAGAATTCGTAATCAGGGGATACTGTGATTCTGATTTCGCTGCAGATGCCGACAGGAGGAGGTCCATTAGTGGAATGGTGTTTACTCTCGGTGGAAACACAATCAGCTGGAGATCTACTCTGCAGAAGGTGGTAGCTCTATCGACTACTGAGGCCGAGTATATGTCTCTGAATGAAGCTGTTAAAGAAGCTATTTGGCTTAAGGGATTACTGGAAGACTTTGGCTATAAACAGGGAAGTGTTGAAATATTTTGTGATTCCCAAAGTGTCATAGCTCTTTCAAAGAACAATGTGTTCCATTAGAGAACTAAGCACATCGCTGTCAAGTACCACAAGATTCAGGATACAATTGCAGATGGTATTGTGGAGGTTTTAAAGATATCAACATTGAGGAATCCAGCTGATATCTTCACCAAGATTTTACCCGCAAGTAAGCTCCAAGCAGCTCTAGACTTACTGCGTGTAAAGGCTGAGTAATAAGACTCAGGAATCCGGGATCTGGAATCCAGTAAACTAGTTCAATGAGAAGTCTATCTCTCACTCTCAAGAAATTCGTTTAGTGTTGTTTTGCAGGCTTGATCGTTCACTACTAGGTGGAGATTTGTTGAAATATAGTACTAAAGATCAAGACAAATAAAGAAGAGCAACAACAACAGAGTACTAAGCGTGGAGAAGAAGTTGTTCTGTCTCCAACAGTCAGCACAGGATCAGTAAAATGCAGGACCACTTTTTTGTAGCCGTTTTGCTTTAGCTCATTAAATGACTAAGCATGAGTTGTTTGTCTTGTCTCCGACATGGCCCGTCTGATTCAAGTTTTTTTCAAATAACAAAGGAGAAATCTTTTGTCGTGGTGCATTTGAGGAAAACTAAGTCTTATCATCGTGCAGATATAAAAGGCAAAGGGGAGACATTTTGAGAAATAGAGTGTGATAGAGAAACTCTTATTTACAGAGTGTAAACTTGTGTAAGGGTTTTCTCGGGATAACAAAAGGGGTAAAGTAGAACAGAGAGTGAGCCTTTGTAAAAGGGGAACTCGGGATTGTGTCTAAACTCTTATAACCTCTATTGATCTAGTGGATTCTGGGAGAAAGATCCCGGCGAGACGTAGCGACCCGGTTTGGGCGTGAACTCGTAAAACTCGTGTGTGTTTTTCATCTCTTCCTTTCTCTTTACTCTGTTTCATTTCTTGTTTAAAGTCGTAATCTTGGTGTTGGAACTTAAGCTTCTCAGTCAGAGTTTGGTTTGTTCGTGTTACTATAAGCATAAAGTTGCTTCCTTTGTGCTGAGTTCAACAACATTTATCATCAGAGATCTTTCATAAACAAAAATACACAAAATACTTTAAATTTGAATTTTGGATCGGTTTCAGACATCCAAGGAAGGATAAAAGCTGCATTAGCTCTCAAGCCTGGCGAAAAGCGAAAGCTTTAGGCGGCCACTGCGAATGTTTTGAGAAACAAGCCTTAATATTAATCCTCATCAACCGATCACAATGACAAAAGATTCAACAAAGATCATAGTCAACCATTAAAAGCAAACAAAAAGGAATCACAGTTTTGAGTTTTGGTCTCAGACATCCAAGGAAGGATAAAAACATCATAGGCTCTCAAGCCCGGCGAAAGGCGAAAGCCTTAGGCGGCAACTGCGAATGTTTTGAGAAACAAGCCTTAATGTTTATCCTCATCGACCAAAAAACCAAATTCACATAAACGAAATCAAAATCGAGAAAAATATTTCCCATCCTGAAATGATCAGCGAGAAACCAATCAAGACTGCTGACAAAGTGAAACAGATGGATTAAGATATGAGGGACTTGGTTCAATCCAATAGCACTAAGAAATCAATTCTGCTAAAAGGGACATAATAAACGAAGTCCCAAATCTAACACCCTACTGAGAAAATCAAACAATGAAAAATTGATTCAAAGCAAATAAGTTTCAGACATCCAAGGAAGGATAAAAGCAGCATCAGCTCTCAAGCCTGGCGAAAGGCGAAAGCTCTTAGGCGGCCACTGCGAATGTTTGAGAAACAAGCCTTTGGAATTATCATCATTAACCTAAACTCAAACTAATTCTAGAGTCTCACACAGAGAATAAGATCTGAAAAATAAAAAAAACAAGACAAAATTTGAGTGGGCGTTACGAGATGAAATCAAAAACGAGGAAGAGAAAATCGGCAATCTGATGTAAAGGTTTTGGATGGATATGAGTCCATGGAGAGGATGAGGTAATTTATACAAAGTAGAATATAGGAGGCGGCCATAACTAGGGTTTTGTACTTGCTGACACAATCAACGGCGGAGATCTACCGATTTTTCTTTCCTTTTTCTTCATTTATAACTTTGTTCAGTAGAAGAATCGAGATGCTTATAGAAAACTACCGTAGTAGTAATAATGGGATTTCAATTAGGCCCAGACAATTTTGGCGGAAACCCACGTACCAATCCGAACCAGATTTGTGATTTTTTAAAGTTTTCAACTTTTCATAAGAAGTTTTTTTTTGGTATGATTTTCTAAGTTTTCATAAGAAGTTCTATGAATGCATATGGTATACTAAGATAATAAATGTTATTATGCTAAGCTAATTACTCCGTCGAAGGCGAGCTTGTTATCTAAGTTATCTAGAGGCATAAACTTCGTAAAATTGAAACCCTTGAGCAACTTCTTATAACTCAAACGAAATACAAATCCTCAAGAACTAGACTACATTATATATTTATATTGTACTTACCACCATACAAGTTAATAGACGAAAATAGGAATAGAGACACAAGTGTAAAGAGCCTTACGCTTTTGGATCAACTTTCAAATTGTTTCTTCTATTGTTTGTGTTTCAACTTCCACAAGAGAGACACTCCTCACGGTTTGTCAAAGAGCAGACCATCTGCGCCATCTTCGTCTCATTGTCTTCTTCGTCTTTTGTTCCTTCTCCGTCTTCGGAGCCATTAGGCTTTTCCTGCATCACAGGCAAATGTCAACTTCGCTGCCTACAGAATCACACAGTGACACAAAAGTGTTGTATACCTTTAGCATTGCTGTGTCTACTGTGAACTTTATTGCATCTGCTGCAGCACGTGATCGCAGGTAGTACATTCCAGTTTTCAAACCCTTTTAGTATTCACAACAATAACCAATATGAGGAAGTGAGTTTCATGAACCGATGCAAATTCGTGAACATTCCTACTTACAAGTTTAGATGTGATACAACCATATTTTGACCATTTTGAGTGTTTAAGTAAATATACTTATGATGAGTTGTTACCTTTTTCCAAGCGTGGAAGTGTAAGGAAGTGAGTTTTGCAAAGTTGATTTTGTCCATGTGTATATTCAAACTTTGGCTTTGATCAATAAAGCATCCACGATCAACGGCCATGTCTACCACTGTTCTCTGCTTAATCTCCCAGACAGTCCTGAGTCATTTTGCACAAGGGCACACAGGTTAAATAATATGAACACAGAGTAATCAGAGCATAAAAAAACAAGAAATTCTATACCTGTAAATCGCTTTCAAGTCGTCGGGTATCTCTGGAACATTTACAACAGAACCATTCTCATATATTATCTTGTTTTTCAGCGTAGGAGACCACAGTCCCATATCAGTCAAGTCGTGAAGAAGATGCTTGTTCACTACTACGAATTCACCGCTGAAGATACAACGAAGACTAATGATTAAGCCTCTTGAGAAAACAGAAATATAAATTTGTGGAGCAATATTATTCTCTTGAAGAACATACCTCAGGACTCTACGACTATAGATGTTTGAGGTATACGGTTCAAAACATTCATTATTCCCAAGAATCTGGCTGGTTGAAGCAGTTGGCATTGGTGCCACTAGAAGAGAATTTCTGATTCCATTCTTTGAAATCATATCCCTGAGAGCAGCCCAATCCCAGCGGTCCGAAGGAATTACATTCCACATATCAGGTTGAAGAATTCCCTAAAAGAATACCAAGCAATTAGGAACATGAATTTATTACAGTGTTGTACAAATGTAGAAAGAATTGCTGGTTGTGATCCATACCTTACTCACAGGGCTTCCTTGGTATGTCTCATATGTACCTTCCTTAGTAGCAATCTCTGAAGATGACTTGAGTGCATGGTAGTATATGGTTTCAAATATGTCTTTGTTCAGCTGTTGAGCCTGAGGTGCAATCCAAAAAACTTGTTCAGAAAAGAGAACAAAAGTACATTAAAAAGTCGATTAGCTTATGCCAAACAAGTTTACCTCGGGGGAATCAAATGGAATTCCAAGAAGGATAAATGCATCTGCAAGACCTTGTACGCCAATACCAATAGGCCTATGACGCATGTTTGAAGTTTTGGCGGTCTCCACTGGATAGTAATTCACATCTATTATCTTGTTGAGATTAACAGTAACGGTTGCAGTCACCTGACGAAGCAGAATAGTTTTGTTTTTCAAGGTCAACATTGAATTCCACAGACATGGAAACTTATCAAATTGAGCCAAGTAGTTAAGCGCTGACCTCTGCTAACTTATCAAAATCAAAATAACGATTCTTTGAGCCCAAACTGCCTACAATCTTAGATGGATGCGAGTCCAAGGGGACATCCTGTTGTGAGATGTAAGAAAGGTCAAGAGTTATGCACTAAGTGACAACGCAAAATCAAATACCGAAACACCTTTTTCAACTCACCTTCTCCCTTACGAATCGCGGTAAAGCAATAGATGCAAGATTGCACACGGCAGTTTCTGTTGGACTGGTGTATTGGATGATTTCAGTGCATAAATTGGAAGACTTTATGGTCCCCAGATTTTGCTGATTGCTTTTCCTGTTACAAGAATCCTACAGCAGAGTCTCGCCAGAGTGAGAACCTGGGATTATATAATTAGACCGAGTGGCTACAGAATTACGACTGTTTCTTACCTTGAAAAGCATGTAAGGAGTCCCCGTTTCTACTTGGGATGTCAAGATTTCGTACCAGAGCTGCTGTGCCAGGACAACCTTCTTAGCCTTACCCTGAAGATCAAATCAAACAGAGCTGGTTCACATCCATAGAAAAAGGATGACAGCAAGTATTACGAATAGCAAGAGTTTGAATTCTGAAAGTAAAAAAAAAAAAAAAAAGAATTCTGAAAGTAGTAGTAAGTCCAAAGACGAAATCACTCACCTCGTTCTCATACTGACTGTACAATCTCTCAAATTCTGCACCCCAACAATCTGCCAAACCTGGAGCTTCATTAGGACAAAACAGTGACCACTGTCCATCACTCTGGACCCTCTCCATGAAAAGATCTGGTATCCAAAGACCATAAAACAAGTCTCTAGCCCTGTGTTCTTCCTGAAATAGACAAAAAAAATTGTAGTGTGAGAATTTTAAACAAACTCCAGATTATATTGTAGGGAAAGTGAGTGATATCGAGACTGTACCTTCCCATGATTCTTTCGGAGTTCCAGAAACTCAAAAATGTCAGCATGCCATGGCTCCAGGTATACAGCAAAGGCTCCTTTACCAATTACAAAAAAAAATAGACATAAGAAATATCGAACTAAAACTATTTCAGAAATAATCATAATACTTGTAGCGATGTATACCCTTTCTCTTGCCTCCTCCTTGATCGACATAGCGAGCGGTATCATTGAATACACGTAGCATTGGAACAATACCATTAGATGTTCCATTTGTACCACGAATGTAACTTCCAGTTGCACGGATGTTGTGAACTGAAACACCAATACCCCCAGCTGATTTGCTGATAACAGCACACTCTTTCAATGTATCATATATTCCCTCAATGCTATCATCCTTCATGCAGATCAGAAAGCAGCTACTTAGCTGCAAATTCAAGCATTTTCAAACAGCACATCAGTAAAACAGATGTAGATGCAGATATGGGTTCCGGTAAAACAGAAGTATTGGTGCAGTACTTGGGCCCTAGGAGTTCCCGAATTGAAGAGAGTAGGAGATGCATGAGTGAACCATCGCTGAGACATTAAATGGTAAGTTTGTATTGCGGATTCAATATCTTCCTTGTGAATGCCAACAGAAACCCTCATCAGCATGTGCTGAGGCCTCTCAACTACTTTGCCTTGCACTTTTAAGAGGTATGATCTCTCAAGAGTTTTGAATCCAAAGTAGTCATATTCGAAATCGCGATCATAGATGATTTCACTGTCCAGGCGAGTAGCATTCTGAAATAAAGCCCACAATTAAAGAAGAGGTGAGTCAATTTAAAGCATAATGTCCATCTACAGCCTCCTATAATGAAGATTTGAGTGTCTAACACATGCTTATACCTTCATAACTATCTCAAATACATCATCAGCGATTAGAGGAGCCTCAAGTCCAGATCTCTCATTGACATGTCTGTACATATCCTTAACCCTGAAGATCCATCGAATTCAACTCATGTAAATACGTAATCAGTGATATGACCAGAGAAAGACAAAAAAAAAAATTAGATCAAAGCAACACTCACGTCTCAGAAAACGATTTCTTAGTATTCTTGTGAAGATTAGAGACAGCAATCCTTGCAGCCAACTGAAATACAAACATTGAATATACGTTAATTCTAAAACCAATTCAAACAAAAAACGATCAAAAGTTTAAGCATCGCAATTGAGAAGTCATGAGTCCCTGAAGAAATTGAATACGTTTCCCTATGCGTAAATATCAAACAGGCCCAGGCAACAATCCCATCAGTAAGATGCAATTCAAGATGGGACTCTTTCGATTCTCCGCATATAAAACGTAAACCCAGCGAAAGTAAAAAAGGGGAAAGGAGACTGACGGAGGCGTAATCAGGATGGTTGGCGGTCAAAGCAGCAGCGGTCTCGGCGGCTAACTCGTCGAGTTGACTGGTGGTGACGCCTTTGTAGACACCGGCACAGACTTTCTGGGCGACGAGGACAGGGTCACAGTGTTCGCTGCTAAGCCCATAGCTAAGCTTCTTCAGCCGCGCAGTGATTTTGTCGAAGTGAACAGTTTCCTGCCTTCCGTCACGCTTCACGACGTACATTTTTCTCGTCGGGATTTGTGTCGAACAGTTGGTGGGTGTGTGAGACTGGAATATGATAAGAAGAGACGGTCACACACACGATTTTAAATAGATTGAGTAAAGGTAGGCACAAATGTTTCGGATTCTAATTTTGACCCTTTTGTTTTTTTCACCCCGCGCGAAAGATTTGGATTTTCCCGCCAGCTTCCGGGAGAAGGAACATAGGGCTTGTACGTCAAGTGGCGCGGGTGAAATACTTTTAAAAAAACTTGATGCGTTTACCTCGATCAGTGTGGGCCCTGTTCATAAGGCATCCGTGATAGATATATAGAGCCAATTGTTCGCATGGGCCCAAAATTAGAAGCGAATACAAAAAATATGAAATAGGTAAATACGTGATAGTGATAGAGGTAGCTTTCGTAATTAATTAATTGTTTTTTTTGCAAATTATAAATAATCACACACATGAAAAGTATCATATATTCTTGTTTTCGTTATGTCTTGATCATTTTATGTAATACGTAGTCACCGTAGGTGGTTTTTTTTACGTCGAACTGTAAACTTCATTAAGCTCAATCACAACAATTGAGAGAGCTGAAAAAGCTTCTTTAGCAACAGCATCCGCATGGTATTAAATATTCGGGAGAAAACAAAAACGAAATTGAAGAAAACAATATTGCCAAATGACATCTGATATGAGTATTTTGTGATTGAAGAGTATTCACGAGGAAGTGACAATCCGAAAGAACTTGAATCTCTTCACATCCTTTAATAGTGAAGTATTAATTATCCAATCATTCTAGACAATATCGGTGTGAGAATCCCTACAATACAAGATTCAATTCAAGTTAATTATTACTTATTTACTTAGCAATTTTGGTCAATTTTATTTACAGTGAATGTCTGGAAATAAAAACTAATCGGCGATTCGCAAACTATAGATATCAATGTAAATTTTGGTTATTCTCCTGATTTTTATATTTTAAAATTTGGTACGGAAAAAACATATCAACGTCACTATTGTAGTATTGTTGGGGGAGAAGGAAAAAAATTGGAACACTATTGATGTTATTAAAATGCATTTCCGTCTACCTTTATTTTATACACTTTCATTAATGAATAGAAAATGGAATTTGTCAAACAAGTTATTTTAAGTTTTGTAGCTCCAATATGCAAAGCAACATTTCTTTCTTCTAGCACCTTCGTTTGGTTCAGCGCAGATCGATCTATTACGTACAAAATCATGGAAAACGATAACAAAAAAATATTTAACACGCACTTGTAAACAGCGTTATTAAAACGTAATTAGCCACATCCCCTTCGACTAATTAACTAATCTCTCGCAATCTCCTTCGTCGCTCTGTAGATACTCGCGAGAGACCGAAACTTCTTTTTCTTATTCCTCATAATTGTCTTCGTCCCCATCATCGCCTTCACGAAACTCCGCCCGTCGGAAACATTCTTATTCATCTTCCGTACGCCGTCGTTTTGCCCCTTTACGGCCATATCATGAATCTCCGAGCTAACAACATCTTCTTGTCTCTTCGTATTGCATCCTCCTTCACAACCGCCGCAACCGCAACCGCAAACGCTCCAGCCTGTACCGCTGCTACAGCTCATTGTATCATCTTCGCTCAACTGCACTAGCTGCTCTGCCGCTTCCATCTCCGTCTCCGAAAACGCAATCCCTGTTTCTCCCGAAGAACCAATCATCTCCATTTGAAATGGTTTGATCATTTTCGAAACCAACAAAAACACTTGATTAAACTCGATCGAATTTAATTATCTCGTCTCCCTCTTGACCAGTACTCTGCTCAAGTTTACGTGTATCGTTGTTTTTTTTTTTTTCTGTTATGTTTGTCGCCTTTTTTATATAAGAGAAGAAAAAAGGAAAACTAATAAACCAGAAAGAAAAAAGGAAACTACAATGTCGGTTTGCAAGAAGAACGTGTCTTCTGAAAAATTTGCACTTTCAGAGAAGATAATATTAAAAGTTAATAAACCACGGCCGATCCTCTGCAAGCGGGTGTATTTTGATTAGTTGATCGTGAACCGTCAAAACTAGTGACCGACTTTAAGATTTTTTTGGTTTGCTTGATCCAACGACTCCCGTGTGTCTGTCTGTTACTTTTTAGATGAGGTTTAAAAAACTTTCCTTTTTGCTATAGAGGAGGTGCGTTTGACTTCAATTATACGATTTGGTGGGGTCCATGCAAAGCAATTCCGGTATCGATAAGGAATAAACACGTCTCGGACCCATATGCTTCACTCCACGTGTTGTCATCTCAATCGTAGCCTCATCCATTGCCGGACATGCGGTGGCTTCTCAGACGTTCGATTCAGTTTAGTAAACCATACTAAAATCGCCGTTTAGAAGTTTTTGTTTTTTTACCATAATGTTACAAGTTTTGTTTTCCCCCTAAATATCAGAATTTTGAGATGTATATCACTAATCATCTTTCAGGAGACAAAAGGCATAATCAAATATCTAAGTTATTGACTAATTTATTTATTTATTTGCGAAATAAACAGTGCATATAAACGAGTGAGCAAAAGATTTGGGAAACACTAAAATCCGTTATTAACAAAGTATGTGATTTTTATCATTATTATACAAGAACTAGAAGGTACATGGAAAAGAAAAGCAAACAACTCTATGAGTATAACATTATAATGAAAGAATTTTAATTTAGGGAGAACAAAAAAAACTCGTAAAAACTGCACATCTTTGTCTACAAACACAATTGAACCCAACAACCAGCAAAACAGTACAGGTCATCTTCATCAACACTTTTGCTTCCAAAGCTCCAACAAGAAAACTCCTTAACTCTTCTTTTTCTCTCAGAATTATCACCCAGAGCTTAGTTTAAACAGTTGAGACCACAAATCTCCAACACTGGTCCACCTTTAGCCACAAACGGATTAACTCTAACCCACAGGAGCGTCAAGATCGAAGCAAGAAGAATAGACCAAACCACAATGATCGTAGGCATCCTATCTTGCTTCCCAAGCAATCCCTTGAGGAATGGGTATAAATGAACAATGACCCAAAGAGCGAAGAACAGTCTCCCAAAGAGAGGTCCCCAAGAGTCATAACCATTGCTGATTGCGTCCGAGACACCGACAATTACTCCGATGATGTTTATGATCAAAAGTGTTGTCGGAGGAATCAATAAAGTTGTCCATTTGAAGATGTAAAGCTCAGAGAAAGCTCCATCGTCTGCTGCTTTTGACGTGACTGTGAAATTAGTGTTAACTCCAGCGAGGACTTTGAGCAAACCTTGAAACAGAGCAAATAGATGCGAAGAGGCCCCTCCGATTACCCAGAATTGCTCGTTTCTCCACCAATCATCGATTCCGACACCTCCCCATTGCATTTCGAGAATTCCGGTTACTGCTATGGATATGAACATGAGCATGAAGAGAATACCTGCGTAGTTGCTTATCTGTCAAAGTGAAACACACAAGAGTTTTTTAAAACACGAAGCAGAGTAATATCTAGTGTTACTAAAACCATGGATGATGAAGAAAATGCAGAGGTTATGATTGAAGTACCTCGGGGACGATGAATTTCCCGGTGAGTAAACAGACCGCCGGGAGAGAACAGTAGACGATGAGTGGAAGTGAAGTCCATGGATAGACAACAGAGTTGATGTAAGAGAATCTCTCCAACCATTTTAACCCACCACCATAACCATACCATATCGGACAATGTCTGCTCAAGAAAATCTCTACAGAGCCAAGAGCCCAACGTAGAACCTGATGAAGACGATCCGACAAGTTTATTGGAGCAGATCCCTTGAAAGCTGCACGCTTTGGCATACAGTATACAGATCTCCATCCATGGCAATGCATCTTGAAACCCGTCAAGATATCTTCAGTCACCGATCCATAAATCCACCCAATCTGCGTTTAATATACAAGCAAAATGAGATCACAAGAACTTTTGGAACTTTTTCTTACAAGTCGAAAACTTTGTAATGTTTTACCTCTTTTCCCCATTCGGTTTTATCTTCGTATCCGCAGCTAATAACTTGAATTGCTTCTCTCAACAAACACGCGGGGCTTGCGTTACGGGGGACTCCACCGTCTTGCAGAACAGCAGAGGCAACGAAGACCGGAGATTGTCCAAATTTCTTCTCCAATTTCAGTTGGGTTGCTTCAGATCTCTTCACAGGATTTGACACTACCAATAAAAAAAAAAAGCAGCTACTTTAGCCTATAGACTTTCAATAAGACAAAAACCAAGCAAGAATTTCTTTTTATTATCTTTACCTGCAACGACGGCACCTTCTTCGATGTTCTCTAGAGCATGAATCTGCTTTGAAGTCTCTTTAGGGTTCTGTTTCTTATCTTTAGCCTTTGCTTTACTCTTCTTTCTCAACCCACAACACAAACAACACCATTTAGGCCAGCAGTTACAGGTTTTGCCTGGTGGTTTCTTCTTCTTTGGTGCATCAAAACCATAGAGAGCTTGTCTTCTAAAGACACAACCTGTCCCAACGTATATCGGTCCTTGTATCCCATCAAGACCTTTCATGTTAATCTGTTTACACACCAGAAAATGATCAAATGAGAAAGAAGGAAGAGAAGTAAGAACATAAATAGAAGGAAAAGACATAGGGACACATACATCGAAGAACACCACATTGCGATTTGAGTATCGATCATGTCTATCAATCCCGTCGAATCTCTGAGGAAACTGAACATAGCAAACTTTCTTTCCGGATTGCGGATCCATCATGAAACACATAGCTTCTCTAATTGCCTTGCTGTTGTTAATGTAGTGATCACAATCGACGTTTAGAAGGTAAGGAGCGTTTGATAGAACAGCAGAGACTCGGATCTTCAAGAAGATAAAGTAAAAATGAGTTTAAGTCTACGAAAATCCGAGAAAGCAGAACAGAGAATAATATAAACCAGATTTATCCCTACCAAAGAATTCATAGCTCCAGCTTTCTTATGGTGTTCAAATCCAGGCCGCTTCTCACGAGAAACATACACTAAACGCGGTAACTCATTCCCATCTGTATCACGAACTCCGCTATGTCCCAAGAACACCTGCCATTTTTTGAAATTTTCTTAGAAACCAACCCAAAAGTAGAAGTGCTTAATCCAGTTTAACTGAACAGAAATCAATCCAAAGTAAGAGGAGAATTGTCATTACCTGAATCATGCCTGGATGGTCTCGGACATTGTTTCCAGGCCAAGGAGTTCCATCTTGCATAGTCCAACCTTCCTCAGGCACTTTCTGTGCTGTAGCAACCAATGCATTTATCTTCACCTTAAATTCCTCATAATCTCTCTGCAACACATAAACAAACAAAAAGGTCCATAAAGCAAGACTCTTTAAAACAAAAACTCTTTATGATCGGATTTACGCGGAAAAGAAAGAGAGAGAAAAAGCAGCAATGAAAACCTTCATAGCACGACGTTCCCTGACAAAAGAAGGATGAACTTTATTTTTCAAATAATCCATCTTCTGGCAAAAATACCACTCGGGAGCACGTGGCTCGATATTGAACTTCTTACAGAAAGGAACCCATTTTCTAGCAAACTCGGCTGTGTCAGAGAGAGCTTCAAATGTAAGCATAGCTGCACCATCGTCCGATACATAACATGCAACCTTATCAACAGGATAATCAACGGCTAGAATCGATAGAACCGTGTTTGCTGTGATCAGCGGTGGCTCTTTCAGCGGATCCACTGTACTCACAAAAACATCGACAGATGCTAATCCCGATGGTTTGCCTTCCTTCTCGTACCTAATGTAAGACAAAAGAGAGTTCTCAAAATCATTGGGAGTTTTAAAAAAAAAGAATATGTATTTTCAGATAAGATGAAGTCTTTCATGTTTATGTATACCTGAGAGAGAGTCTGTCGAGGTATGTTTCGCGTTGAATAGGATACCATTTAGGGAACTGATCAAGAATCCAAGATACGGCGAACCATATTTCACAAATAACTGATGTTAACCACAATCCATATGCATCATTCACTGGATGCAGAATTCTATAATGGAAGAAAAGGCAAAGAATCGCGAGCCGACACATAATCAACATCCTGTAAGGATTTATTCTGCTAGAACGAATCGGTAGCTTTCTTGAGAGAGGTTGTCTTCCTTCATCCATCCTGATTTAGCACCAAAACGTTAAAAACATCAATAAAAACACAAAAACCATTGAATGCAAACTTTGTTTTTAAGGTTTTCATTTGGCACCCCTAGTTTTAACTTACATAGGCATGTCAGGATCATCAAGTCCATCGTCATCATTAAAACCTCGGCCAGCGTTTCCACCTTCATGATTAACGACCTGAAACTTTTCACCTTGTCGTTTCTTCCACACCTCCATTCTATCCTTCCAAGCAACACTTCCATATCCATATTCCGCAATATCTTTCTGAGGAACCATTGATCGTGCCTGTGCTGTAAACCACAAACAACACCATTTCACAACACATTAGAAGTTGAATAAATTCATTTTTCGATAGGAATGATAAAAGAAAACACATACGAGGTACAGAAGAATCTGTAAATGGTGCAGGATGGACTCGATTCCCATATCCCGTCGAAGGAGGCACGATAAGAGCATGTCGATCAGAATACATATCATCATCCTGAGAAAACATATACATAGTTGATAAACATAATCATAAAATCAGCAACATTCTTCCGTGAAATAAAAACCGTTTTGGCTTCCTGACCTCATCACAATAAGTCAAAAGAGGAATTTGAGATCCAGGTGGAGCTGAATCCGAACCACCACGACCAGTGTTGAGGCGTGAAGAGAGTGCGGCTTCAGCAACATGTTCAGGGTCCATCCCATGATCAAACTCATACTCAAGATCATCAATGTCATCTTCTTCTTCATCATCTCCTTCAACCCGTGGACTACCTTTAATCCGCTTGTATCGGGTTTTGCACTGAGGACAAGCTTGATTTCCTTCTCTACGTTCATACTCGTAGCAAGGTCTACAAACCGGGAATGCGCACTCGTTGCACGCAACGAATAGCTCACCGTTGACTGTTAATTCGATTTCATCCCCACAAATTTGACATGTTTGTCCACTCAATTCTTGTACTGATCGTATCTATATAGCAAAATCCACAAGAGTCAAAAAAAGAAACTGATCAGTCTTCTATCATCAAATCCTAGGCTCAAAAGAACATTTTTCGATTATGAATTAAACAATTCTGAATCAGAATTTTATAAACTTCTCAGTATTACTAGGACTTAGATAATTGTAACAGTAATTAGTACTGAATCAGGTGAAATCCAAATTTTTTTTTATAAAAAAAAAGTCGACTTTCTTTGAACTTATTGCTACTGCTACGACATTGAATTCGATGCTCAGGAGTCAGGGTAGCTTAAAGCCAGCTGACAGCATCGCCAATATCTGCCGACACGTATGAATCATGCAACATTTCGAGAAGAAAAAAAAAAAAAAAAACAGAACATGTGGGATGTGGCATCCTCAAACAAACATATCCATCTAGATTCTCAAATTTAGATCCAAAAAAGAAAAAGGAAAAAAAAAATCATTTTTTCGTAACAAATTCAGACAAAAAAAGTGTAAAATGAGATTTCTTTTGAGGAAGTTTTATTTGATTACCCTTGCATTCTCATCGGCGTTAATCAGCACGAATTCGTTTCTGTTGTGAGAACCAGCAATGAGCCGACCACCAGTATTCATGGCTTCTCCACCGAATCAAGAAAAGAAAAAAAACGAATTTTCTCTCTTGCAATATCAGCTCAGAGACATTGACCGGACCTGATTCGGATAATGGATCCAGACTGTTGAGCTTCCATTACACAGATTCAGAACATGCAGTAGAGAGACGGAGGAGGAGAGGAAAAATAAACCGAATCGACAATGAGTGTTTGGGTCGGGAATTTATAAAATTTATTTATAATATTTAAATAAAACGAAAAAGAAGAGATCCCGAAGGAGAAAAAACGAAAATTTCCCGAGTCGCACTTTCTCGGAGACAGCTATTTGATTCCACAACAACCACACCAAAAAAAAAAAAAAAAAAACTTTTTGGATTCAAGCGAGAGAGTGATTCACTGATTCAAGAGAATTTTACAGGCTGACAGAAGCAAATGGGTCTTTGATAAATTGAGAGAAAGGGGGAAAGAGAGACAACAGAAGAGGTTCAGACACAGCCCAGATAGAACTGTGTTGAAATGTGGGTAGCAAAATTGAGATCAAATACCGTTTTATACAAAACTTTCTTTTGTTAATTACACAAATAAAATTGAGATGTAAAACAAAATATATATACAAGAGACGTCGAAAAATAAGTGGGTCCCGGAGAAAACGACGATGGCTATGGTGGTGGTGGAGCTGGACTGTGCTCCACCTACAAGAGTTGGTAAGAGAAAGAAAACAAAGGTTTAACTTTGTAGCGAGTGAGTGAGAGCGAATTTTAGACTGAAACTGAGATATTTTTAGGGGTGTTTCTGGGATAATGAGAGTGTGGAAGCTAGACTGTTTCTCGATAAGGATCCGGGTCCTCGTGATCGGGTTCAAATTTATGTCTTCTTTACAGCCGTGTAATTTTATAAAAGTCCCTGAAGTTTTTGCCTTTTTATTTAAAACCCATATATTATTATTCTCTCTACTTACCAATCCCTATTTTCTATGTCAGTTGTTGAAATTATAGTTGATCAAAATGTACACATTCCAACCGAAAATCAAATTAATCTTTTTAAGGAAATGTAGTTATTGTTTTGTACAACTTTAAAAATTATGATTAGACGACTGAAACTATTTTGTGAATTATTGGATTATTTATTATAAACATCCAAAGTTTTTATGTAACACGTGAATTGTGTAATGATGGAAAATGAAACTAAAGTGTAGGAGCCTTTTTTTTTGTGTGTGAAGAAGCTTCTAAGTAGGTACGTTGCATAAGAATAATTTGGTTATCTTAATTAATCTCTGACCGTTGGATGAGTACCTCTTTCTGGCCAACCTTGAATAAACAATTTGTAACTTTGTGATTTTTAAATTCAATAAATGGAAGCTAAATATATTGTCGGTGGCTTAACCTTTTTCGTGGTTATTTTGTATTCTTGACAAATAAAACTTTTTTCTTGAATATTTGAAAAAGAGGAGCTAGCTACGTTTACAAATATGATCTGTTTTGTTTATTTAGATATTAATGTCTAGATATATGCTAAATGTCAATAGTCGATAGTGTTTATATATATGATATATACGAATATTTTGATGAGCCTTTAACAAAAAAAAAATGCACATATGATCACCATTTTGCTAATTAAAAACGTCGACTAATTTTCTGGAGATTGTGTGTATCTGATTTTTTTTTTGGTCAAATACCTACTTTTTGTGTTGCTTTGAATTTTTTCTCCTCCAAAACTTACATTACTAGTTTAGATATCTAATAATAACAAATATTCGAAATATTAGAATGACTCAAAACCCTAAACCTTAAATGGGAAATAGAAAATCCAAAATTTTAATTTATTTATGATAAACAAATATTTTCACATAATTATTTGTACTATTTTTAGAAATTTAAATTTGGTGTGCTGTTTTGAAAAAAATGATATTTTTGGTACTATTTAATGACTTTTTAATTTTCATAATATAAATATGTCATAATGATATTAATAGATACTTTTTAAAAAAATGTCTACTGCCGACGATGTTTCAATGCGTCGACTAATGTATCTTACCGAATATCGTAAATAGTATTGTTACAATGTCTCCGTCTTTGCAGAGTATATGAGGTTTATATGATGGCGAAATGATAACCAAATCATTATTTGGATGGTACGAAATTATTCATTCTAAATAACTAATATACGATGGCCAAAAGTAAACTACAAATAAAATATACGCTCAAAGCGGTCCTATCATGTACTTGTTACCCAAAAAAGCAATTTTTAATCTGCCAAGTGCCAAATGGCCGGGAAAAAGGAAATTAGTAACCACCAAAACCAAAACAAAATAAATCAAAGGAGGATTTACAAAAATACCAAGATATAATTGTTAGTTTGCTACTAATCTAATCGGTTGGATAAAAAAGTGCGTTAGGTCCAACGAATATCCCCTATATATTTTGCAGTCGCAACATGCACTATTTTACAATTTGTATTAATTTTGAAAACTACAAACTGAAAATCTAAAATCATTTGAACACAATTTATAGAAACATGATGTTTTGTACATTCATTTGTTTTTACAATTTTAGATTTTCACGTAATCCAGTTCATATCATGCTTATTGTTGATTATGGCATCCAATCTAAAACACACGCACGCACAGAAAATAGTGCTATGACTTATTCCGTTTTTTTTTTTTTTTGTAACTGAATTACTTCCGTCGTTGCATCCCTATTTATGGGGTGTACTGTGTACAAATATGCGTCGGTCGATATACGGGCCATTGTTAATTCAAAAGCATTCGATGGTCCGCAAGGCTCCACCAAATCGGACAACTTATGTAATTTGCCACATAGACATTCGTTATACTATCGGCACCGACGGGATCTTATATTAATTATCAAGTAAATAAAATGCCAAGAGAACAAATGAAATATGTGTTTGTTTTATTTTTCTTTTTAACGTGGGCTTGAGTTAGTTTTAGATGTATTACAATATTGTTTAAATTTTTCGGTTAGAAACCACTCAAATAAGGGAATAAATTTGACGAGAACTAATCAACTGTATATTTGCGATTCGGGATTACATTTAGTCACTATTATGCCTACAGTTTGATAATTTTTTTTTGATATTATAGGTCAATGACTCCTGTATATTTCGTGTTAGAATTGGCTCCGAAAAAAGAAAATTACTATCCTAACGACTTTTTCTATTTGTATGCACTGTGTTCTGTAAGTGTGCTCACAATCTGTCGGTTTCAATATTCATTATTTGATTCAACAACCCTATTTGCATTTATGTTACTGAATTGATTTTCAGAGAAATGAATAATATCCCTTCGATAAAAAGGTTCGAACGGGACATTCGAACGCATTTTTCTAATCCGAACGTATTTTTTCTTTAAAAAAAAAACATGAAATTTACCACCATTAGTATAATAGCATTGTGTATGTAAAAAGGTACGACACATCATGGTAATACGCACTAGGCCCACGCAGTTATTTAAATTCACATGATAAAAAGTGCTTTTCTGATTATTGATTATTAAATCGTTCAATCATCGGACTAACTAATTAAGATCAAGCCTAAAACGCTATAATGAAAATATATTCTTTCGGATTTGCACTAACCACCCAGATTGTATAATGAAAATTGAATGACATCGCCATTTGAAAATCATCACAAGGTTGACTTCTATTAAAAATTAAATAAATTGTTGCACAGGTTTTTTATTCTATCTTTTTGGAGTTTTCAACTCAATACTGAAATACGAGAAATTTGTTAAAACAAATAAATATTGATTATTGTGAGAAATAGTCTGAATAAAAAGAATCAACCCAAAAAAATCAGAAACAGAAAAATCCGAGGAGTAGATCTGGAAATAAGTTGGTAAAATATATGCGCTATTAGCAGAAGGTAGAGTGGGCTTTCACTAAAAATCTGTTCAAAGGAGGTTCATTTTAAACCTAAGCACAGAGCCACGAATTCGACAGATAAAATCGCCAAAAAAAATATGTGGCTGCTGGGATTCGAGCCCAGGTCTCCACGGCCACAACGTGGAATTCTCACCACTAAACTACAGCCACATTTTGTTATTGAGTTGCATCAAAAACTTATTTATCTTACATAAACAACCTTTCGTATGCAATTAGCCGTTACTCTTCTTCACCAAAGCCTAATAAGCTTCAGTAATCCTGTTTTAATTACTCTTTAACACCAGTAATCATTTCGATCCTTCCCCACTTCCCACCACTAATAAACCTTTTAATGGATCTTAATTACCACTAACCCCAAAAAATCAGTATAAATCCGAACCATCGCTAGCCAATCTGAACACGAAAATCACCATAATCAAAACCACATCACTTTTTATTCTAGAAATGGCTTCAAACACCACTTTCCTTTTAACCACCGTCGCACTTCTCGGCCTCCTTCTCCTCCAAAACACCACCGTATTCGGCAGAGATCTTCCGGCGGATTCAACCAACATAGTGGCGAGGCTCCAAAGCGGAGGAATAATGGAGTGTTGGAACGTGTTGCACGAGCTTAAATCATGCACTAACGAGATCGTTCTCTTCTTCCTCAACGGCGAAACAAAACTCGGTGTTAGTTGTTGTGAAGCCGTCGACATCATCACCACTAATTGTTGGCCGGCGATGCTCACTTCTCTCGGATTTACGCCTGAAGAAGCTAATGTCCTCCGCGGCTTTTGCAAGAATCCAACCTCCGGCGACTCTTCTCCAGCTCCTTCTCCCAAGAAAACTTGATTGTGATCACCGTATGATTTGCGTTTAGAACTTCTTTGTATTTACGGAATCAAAGGTTGTTCAAGAGCTTAACGAATCATAAACTTTTATAATTTTAAATCTCAAATCAATGATTTTGTGTTTGGATTCTGATACTTTTAATCTATCACCAAATTAAAGATTGATCAATGTTTTTTCATGAATCAAAAAGACACTTAAGAGCCAGAACATAAGAAGTAAAAACAGAGAGCTAGTGATTCGGTAACTTGTTTCAGAAGAAACCGATTCACAAACATAAAGCAGGAAACGAAGGTAACTCGAGAGACACACACACAACACAGGCACATGACTATGACGTAGATTTCAGACTGCTCCATGGTCAATCGTTACATTCGGCTCAAGGAGTTTGCTACATCGATCACGAACCTGTACCTAACATCAGACTTAGCAAGCCTATCCATAGCAGTGTTAATCTCATCCATCTTAATCAATTCAATATCGGCCGTAATGTTATGCTTAGCGCAGAAATCAAGCATCTCTTGTGTCTCCTTCATCCCTCCAATGTCACTTCCTCCCACCATTTTCCTTCCTGTAAACAACGAGTCAGGTTAACTTGTGTTGCACGAAACAAGAGTTTACAGGGAAAGTTTAAAGGATTTGCTTTACCGAGAACTAGAGGGAAAATTGGAAGCTCAAGAGGCTTCTCAGGTAAGCCTAAAGTGACGAGTTTTCCGTTGACTTTGAGTAAACCGAGCAATGGAAACAGAGCATGCACTGCTGAAACCGTATCGATAATGTAGTCCATAGTTCCAATTGCAGCCTAAAGTTTCCACACAGACAACACAAAAACAGATAAGCTTCTTTTGTTTCAGTTTCATATCCGTTACTATGTAATAATCATGGTATTTAAAGCGGGTGTCTAATCCGATTTAACCTAACGCATAGCCCAGAGATAACTCGTTGTTACCTTCATCTTCTGAGGATCAGTTGAGACAAGAAACGAGTCAGCACCAAGTCGATTAATCGCTTCGTCTTCTTTATTAGGAGAAGAACTAATCACAGTAACTTTCAAACCAAAAGCTTTACCAATCTTGACAGCAACATGACCAAGCCCACCAAGTCCAGCTACACCTAAATGCTTCCCTGGCTCAGTCATACCGTAATACTTCATTGGACTATACACAGTGATTCCAGCACACAGCAAGGGAGCACCCGAATCGCTTGGTAATCCCTCGGGAAACCGCAAAACAAACCGTTGATCGACCACAATGGTATCGGAGTATCCACCGTAGTTCTTGGTTCCATCGGATCCAATCGCATTGTATGTGAAAGACATTTGGGGACAGTAATTTTCAAGATCTTGGTCACACGATTCGCAAGATTGGCAAGAACCCGTGATCACTCCTACTCCTACACGGTCTCCTTCTTTGAATTTCGTCACGTTCTTGCCAACTTGTGTAGCGATTCCAACGATTTCATGCCTGGTTTATATCAAAAGTTTTTGTTATGTAATCGAATAATTTGTGAAATACGAGATTTGTTTTTGTTTTTGTTTTGTTTACCCGGGAACTACAGGGTAATACGAGAACCCCCAGTCGTTTTTAATGGTATGTAAGTCAGTGTGGCACACTCCACAATACAAGATCTTCACTGTCACATCATTTTCACCATTGTTTCTGCAGAGTTAACATCAAACTTTTCTAAATGAGACAAGACATAAAAAAAAAAAGAAGAACTTTGTAATAGATCTCAGACAGAAGTTTATATTTCATTGAGCATAAATTGAAAAACAGATCTAATAAATTTTATTCAAGTGTTAGAAACTTGAGCTTTTTTAGAAAAAAAGAAACTAGTTCGAAAAGAACGATCTGACTCAGATCTGAAAAGAACGATCGACATCATCTGAGTAACGGTAGAACATAAACCAAAACAGAGTACGAGGAAGATCTTGGTTTTTGGTCTGAGAAAATATAACGAAAAAAAGAGGCTGGTTTGTCTCTGATGATAAGAATATGAACCTTCTGGAAAAATGGAAAGGAGAGAGAAGGCCAGATTTGTCTTTGGCAGCCCAACCAAAGGCTTTGTTCGGATGCTCTGTTTCTGGAGATTTCGCCATTTGGTTATGTGTCTGTCTTTGTTTCAGTGAGTGAGATATTGGATTTCTATTCTGTGGTTGTCTCAAGGGAGTGGTGCATATATGGGCACTTACAGAGGAGAGGTGGTAGCTCGAGCTATTAATATCTCTCTTTTATTGCTTTCAACATTTTTTTTTTTGGGGGTCGAATTGCTAATTTGCTTCTATCATTAGATTACGAAACTATACATGTTACTATTTTTTTCAAAGCATGTAAACTAATGTTGGAAAGAAGTAGATGTTCAAAGGTTTGGATGTAATTCTTTAGAGTCAAGAAGTCGAATTAATGGTAAAAATTCAAGTAGTTTAATGTTTTTATCCTCATTTCACACTACTTATGTGATCAGTTTTATGATTTGCCATACTATCCTCTTAAAAAGTACAAAGAAAAAAAAATCCTCTTAAAAAAAAAGAAACATAGAACATGTTTTCTACAAGGTTTCATTTGATTTGTAAGAAATTATCTTGTACTATCAATCTATATCAGTTAAGTACTTCTAAACAAAACTATTGCTTTGATCATTTATGTCGTTCATGAACCGGTGGTGGTTAGAAGTGGCCGCGTTTATTATTACAACAAACTATGGACACATGTTTAAATAATATTGGCTGCTTCCTACAAGTATAATTGACAGGTCGAGGCTCGAGAGTTTGGTGACCTTTTAAATTGCTGCAAATTTTTTTTTTTTTGGGGTCAACTTCTTAAATTGCTGCAGTTAAAAGGTTTGCGAGTTAGTTGTCTCTCAATTAAATGCTCGAAATCGGGATCCGTCTTCAGGTCCCGGGTCTTTTATCTACACGTTAAAAAGCTCCCATCCCACTAAAGACTTCCACATTTTGATGCTATGGCCCGTTATGATCCAAACAGAGACTTTAATAATGCGTTGTAAATGGCCCATCAACGCAAACGCAGAAACTGGCGCTTCAAATGAAATATAACACCAGCATCAGTATTCGGAAATATGGCGTGTCAATTCATCTAACAAATCCCGCGTCTGCGTTTTGGTATCGACAACAAACTTACATGTAAACAAAAAAAAACAAAAACAAGCGTTTGCTAACAGGAATCTTAAACGCAGAAACTAGCGTTTCAAGCATCTTCCAGCTCATGTAATGAACTCAGTGTTTGCATTTGGAATCGAGAACAAACATAACCTAAAACAAAAGGAAAATCTTGAATTAGCGTACTGCTATCAAGAACGCTACCGCAGAAACTAGCGTTTAAGTTCTTTAAGCTTCTCTTCTGACTTCCTCTGGCTTCGCCTCTGTTTCTGTCTCTTTCACAGTCGCATCGTCGTTCACTTTCTCGCCACGAACGGTGGCCTCTTCGTTCCCGACCTTCTGATCATTCGTCGGAGCTTTTGTCTCCATCACTGGAGATTTTGTCTCTGTTACCGGAGATGTTGCCTCTTTTGTTGGAGATTCTACCTCAGCCAAAGCTGTTTTCCGATCTTCAGTTACCGGCATCTTTTCCGGTGTTGTCTTCTCGTCTTCTTTCGTTTTCTTTTCTGCCTTTTCCTATAAACCAAGAATCACAAACGATATACAAAGATTAATATAATTACGCATATACCATCCCAAAAACTATTACATTACATATGTTTGTGTTTTCAGATTTTAGTGACTTACCTGAAGGAACAAGCTGCTAAGAGATTTCGCAGCGTCGATCTTCTGATATTCAAGAACTGACACCTTAAGCTCCTCCGGCGCCGGAGCTCCGACTTCCGACAAAACTTTTGGCTTTAATGCACAATTCCCCATATAGCTGGCCTTTTGTATTCTGAATTCTTTTACTAGTTCTTGTTCGAGTTATTATACT
Organism: Eutrema salsugineum; assembly: GCF_000478725.1. NCBI lineage: Eukaryota > Viridiplantae > Streptophyta > Magnoliopsida > Brassicales > Brassicaceae > Eutrema > Eutrema salsugineum. The sequence continues at coordinate 420,159 of NW_006256909.1, read as the reverse complement.
AAGAGCATGAACTATTATATAGGCATGCACACACACACACACATGTTATGTTTATACAGTTGTGCCCGTCCATCTCGTTGCGCGGTTAATTAGATAGCGAGGTGGGGATACAGAGAGGCCTAAAGACGAAAAATACATCGATTTTTAGTTTTTCCTTTCTTATATTATCACATTATCCGTATCATGTGTTAGACTTCTACTATTTACTAAGCAGAACTGACTAATTAGTGCCGAAGGTTATTAAAAACCGGAAATCATGTACATTTGTATTAATGATTGTGATTATCTTATTTTCGTAAAAGGAGAGTTGATTATTTATCTCTACAGCTTTTAACTTTTGTCCCCCTTGAGTAATTTAAACAAAAAAGCTGGCGAAATTGGCGTTGGATGATTTGTCCGGTGAATGTGGGGCTCCCGTATATTTCTGGTATATTGATCTATATTCTAGTATACCAACATTGAAGTTATATAGTTGGTGGACAAAGAGAAAACGGGGTTAAGAGTAAAGTGCAAGAAAGTTTAGATTCACAATTATTAGTTGGTACGGTTATAAGTTTGATTATGTTCGTTAGAATGCTTATAAGATCAGGATTAATAATTTGAGATATTTAACATCCCATCCCATCCATGCTCCAAAAAGACTAAAATCAAGAAAACACGAGCCAAATTGAGAAACAATCTGGTCCTCAACGGGACCAAAGCGGTTCTGTAACTGGTAACACGAAGCAGTCTTAAACAGCAGAATATCAAGAATCAAACCATGGACGCTTCAAGATCAAGACCAATGCTAATGATGGTGTCACCGAGGAACTCCCAGTTCTAAGAGACGATGAGAAAATGGAAGAAAATCAGCAAACAAGATTCAGTAAATGAAAAACATCGGACCTTTTGCGTTGTAACTTGCACGAACAATCAAACTGAGTTTCAATGCAAAAAAATCTGTGGATGAATCCAAATAGCAATAGAAAGATCGCAAGAACTTTGAAGCAATAAGTCCATGTGAACCATGACAATACAATCGACGAAAGAGTTCAAACGACAAAGAGTACTATTCTTGTTCATTGATTGTCTGAAAGCAAGTCCTATTATTTTTGATTATTTTCGCCTTAGATAGATCTCCAGCAGACCGGGGTCACAAAGGCGTGGCAAATCCTATCGCATTAGGTAGAAGAACCACAAGTCAGAGAAGCAAAGCTTTAGGACATAACACAAGTACGTAAAGAATCTAAGACCGACCATATATCTCAACAAAACATGATTTTGGAAGAGAAAGTAACAATTTCTTCCTTGAGAAACCTGTCGAAGTTCACAATTCGAGATTCTAGCGTTCAATTTTATCCTCGAAAACTTTCTAAATGTCATAAGAACCAGTGATAAAGCAGAAAAACAGATACAACCCACACAAAAAAAAAAAACTAGCACAAAGACAACAAATTGAAGGAAAATAAAAACCAAAACAAGCAATTAAAAAAGAAAGGATGAAAATTTACCCTGGGAAAGCCAGCTCCAACAGGAGGAATCAGCAGCGATGCTTGACCGGAGCCGTGCTGAAGCAACCGCACTATGAAGCGGAATCATCGTTTCAACGCTTCCCAAAGCCGAGAGAACCCTTCAAATTGCATTGAGAAAGTTTTCCTGGATTTAAACACCACGCTTTCCTGGAATTAATGGAAATTAGCTGAAAATGAGTGCTCTCACCTTGAAGCGCGAGGGATGGATTGGGACGGTGAAGCGAAAGGAGATGAAGTCGATGCTGGTTTAAGATTGAGGGACTTTTGGGTTACGATTTTGGATCTAGATACTAAGTTTCTGGAACCTGCCACTAACGCTGATCTGCAAAACGATGCCATCTCTCTTGATTTTGACCAAATTTTGTTTTCCTTGAACGGGATTGAAATGGACGAGCGGTATATGAACAGATAAATAAACCCTACAACTAGCACGACGTCGTTAAGGTAATTTTTAATTTATTCAGATAAATTCTATTAATATAGGGTCCAGCATTAGAAGTGAACATTCAGTCTCATCTTTGTAACCCTCATGTATGTTAATTCCATTTTTTTAACAGATGTACTCATCGATTCTTCTCAACATAAAACATAACACATTAACTACTCATTTGGTTTAAAAAAATGTTTTATTGATAATTGAATATACTTTACAAAGAACTTCTGAAATGCAAATACTTCAACCAAAATAAACTCCAACCCTCCAACACTAAGAGCATGTACATCAGGGGATCAAGAAAGGTTCATGGCATAGTTTTTGAGACAAAATAGTTTAATATTAAAGATAAAGTATCATCCGAACGAACCTAAAAAACGATATCATCACAAATGGAGCATCCTGATTGGTCAAAAATTATAATTTTCGAATTAAAAAAAAAAGAAAAACTAAAAAAAATATTATATCCTGGTAAACCCCTCCCTTAAGATTTCACTGATATACATGCTCTAAATCTTTACATATTAATTTAATTGACATTTCAAACATTTTGGTGTGTATATATATTAAGTCTCTTATTGATTACTGATCATTTGAGTTTAGTCTAGAAGATTTTTTCACATAGATCTATCAAACAGATCAAACTTTTTTATGATAGGCCAGTTTTACAATAGGTTAATTTTTTAATTTTATTTATAATGATCTACACCATCTTTAAGTTTTAAATGTGCATATAAGGTTAATAAACCAGCCATATCAAGGTTGATTACATTGTTAATAAATTTTGTTTTCTCGCTCCGCTCTGTTTTCTAGCTCTTCCCTTTTCTCATATTTATTTTCTTAATTCTATCAGTCAAAATGAATAACTTGTCGGAAGCAACTTTGCCGACCAATAGCAGAGCGAGCAAAAATTTTGACTGGAATCAATACCACTAAAACTTACGAATACATTATATATTTTTTACTTTGCTTCTAAAATATTTTATAGAAAATCGACAATAACAAAAGTGTACAAAAGAAGCACACAAATTTTTGTTTTTAATATGTTGTACTTTGATTAGTAAATTACCACATTCATCAAACAAACTATTGTATATATGATGAATACTTTCAGCATTTTCAATTATTTTAGAAGAAATTTATTATTATGTAACCTACAAAGAATTAGTGTCACACATTAACATGATTTTATAAATTTCAATGATGGTTCGTCTCAACGAGTAGAGACTTCTTTTGACCAAGAAGTGGAATACTTATATCTTGATATAAAGTTCATGAATCACGGTGAGAACCTGCTGATGCTTTACAAGTGAGGAGGAAAACAAATTTGGTGGAAGGAGCTCAAAATCATAAGACAAGGAGAAGAGATCACGGATTACATATTATGGTGTGAAATGCTCTTAGAGATGCTAAACGGAGTCTTTCACATCCATGAGGTGGTTTCTGCTCTAATATAACTTTTTTCTTGTAACACAAAGTTAACTTGATTTGAGATTTTTTTAGGCTTTGTTTTTTTTTCAAGCATATTCGAGGAATTGTCCAAGTACTTTTTGTAACTCAACCTCTCGTCTTCTTACAGTATCGGTCAAAATATAAATCTTTTGTAGTACTTGATTTTCTAGCTTTTTCTAAGTACAATCCACTTATTTTTTCTACAGAACTACGCCGATTAAACGGCGAAGCACGAGTATTTAAGCTATTACGGTTATACAAAATATACACCGCAGGGATAAATTCAAATATAGGGTTTGAATTTATAATCTATTTTCAATAGAGTATATTTACTTTGACATTCACAGCTTAGACCCCAATTTAATCATATCACTGTATAGTTTTTCATTCCTAATTATTTTCCATTCAATCATATACAGCATAAAGATTATGAATTTATGGGAATTTATCAACAAGGGAATAAATCGGAAAAAACAAAATTTGAAACTAAAAATAAAAAAACAATTAATATTGATCGTATCGTGTGTGTATTTGGTTTTAGGCTTTTTGCTATACATCTTTCATACTTCGTCGGCTCGACGCGGCACGGCTACTTCCCCTGGTCGACGATCCCGTTGCGCCGCCGGATCTCGCTAAACCTTCCGCCTGGGACAGAAGGCTACTTGTTCCCGCCGCGACTGGATCAGACAAGCTTTGTCTCCAACTACCAAAAATTCGTCCGCTACTCGACGATCCTCTCGAAGATCCCGTCGTACGGAATCTCTCCGATTCGCTGCTGTCTTCCCTCACGACTCTCAGAGGATTCTCTAGGGCTTGGACTATGTGTCTCATAAGCGGTCTTCTCGTGGGTTTTGGGTTAAGACAAGATCTAGCGACGATTGCCATTGCCCACACTTCTTCCAAGAGGTCTTCGTCGACGAGAAGAGATTGGTCTAGAATGTTCATCACTGGTTCTTTCTCTTGTGATGAAATGTAGGGCAGGATCTCGGTTAGGATTTTCTTTAATTGGGATTCTTCGCATGAGCTGATTCCGAGTTTTCCTGTGATTAGCTCCAGTAGTATCTTGCCGAAGCAATAGACATCGTACGCACATGTTGCTGTAGCTGGAGAGCCTGGAAATTTGTATTTCATTGTTAGAACTTATTTTTTCTTTTTCAGTTGTGAATCTAATTTCTTAATATATGAAGATAAACGCACCAGGAACACTTTCTTGAGAAGACCTGAAGAGAGAACAAAACCAAAAAGCAGAAGAAGCTTGTTGTTAGATGTTTGATCTAATCTGGAAAAGTTATTGCAACTCTGTGTCTGAATTGGAGACACTTACTGGGATAATCTGAGCAATCGGGCGATTTTACGTGGACGGCCGCTGTTTTCTTGATGACAAGCTCTGCTGAAGCTTCCAAGCCTTACTTCAAACTTATCATCCAGGAGAATGCTGCTTGCTTGAACATCTCTATAAAGACAGTTACATTGGAGAACTCAAACCTCAGTATGAACAGATGGTGAACTGAGAGAAAGAAAAAAAAAAACATGAAAAGGGATGATTTTTACACCTGTGGACGATAGATGGTGAACAGTCGTGGTGCAGATAAGAAAGTCCCTCTGCTGCTCCCAATGCGATTTTCAGTCTGGTGATCCAATCAAGAGATTTCAATCCGTCCTCAACCAGGGAATTGGATTTATAGAACAACGAGCTTGGTAAATCTCTATTTGGCATGTACTTATACACCAAGAACTTATGGGTTGTGTCCTCTAAGTACTTTCCTACAAATGGGACAATTCTCGGATGAGCAAACCGGCTGAAGAAATCCAACTCGGTTAGGTACGCTTCGTTGTTCTTCATCGATTCCAAGCTGATTCTTTTCACAACGACCTGAACTCCGGTTTCTAGAACGCCCTTGAAAAGATCCCCCGATTTTCCTTTCTTGATCAGGTTCGAATCTCGAAATTCCTTCGTGGCATTGCGCAGCTGTTGATAAGTAAATGACGATCCAAGACTCGCAAAGTTCATAGAGACTCCTCTTCCCGAGGGAAGTGTTTCATCAGGAGGCAATGGGCCAACGCCGTTGTGTCTTCCTCTAGGATGCGTACTACTTGATGATCTGTTTCTTCGACGGACACAGAAGCTCACGGTTATTGGTAACAATATTAGAATGAGCATAACCAAAATGGACCCTCCAACTGCAGCAAGTATAACAATGGTCCTGTGGCTTAACCAGGTAGATTTAGGCTTCTTTTTCTGTGCAGGTTGTTGTCCGAAGTTGTCGAAAGTTAATCCCTTTTTGGAATAAAACGAAGCGCAATCCGACAATTCCCTCTGGTTCATTGGCCCCTGAAGACAATTGTTGCTCAAGGAAGCACTGATGGGTATGAAGTCAGGAACTTTACCTGCAAAATAGTTTCTTGACAGATCAACAACTTGGAACCTTCTCAGCAAAATTGTGAGATTGCCGTAAAACATGTTCCCGGATATGTTAAGCATTGAGACCGTAGAATCAAAAGCAACAGTGGTATCCGGCAGCATGTCGGAGAATTGATTTCCAGAAAGATCTAGAATCGTCAGTTCTGGTAACGACCATAACCTGGAAGGTAAAACGCCGATGAAACCACTGCCTCTGAAGTCAACGATCTGTAGTTTACTCAGGAAACTAAACAGATCAGGAGGTAGGGATCCTGAAAGCCGATTTCCGGCAGTTACAAGTGTCAGCAAGTTTCTTAGCTCTTTTAACTCTGTCGGAACCGAACCAGACAGGTCGTTGAAGCTGAGATCGAGTTCAACTAAAGCAGAAAGGTCTCCGATAGATGGAGGTATGGAATAGGACAAGGCGTTATGCGAAAGATTCAGACGTTGGAGCTTTGAGAGAGCCCCGATGCTAGCAGGAATCAGACCATTTACCGAGTTTGAGGAAAGATCAAGAATTGATAGGTTCTGAAGAGATGTAAGAGACAGAGGAATACTCCCAGTGATTGAATTCTTTGAAAGATCGAAGACTGTGAGGCGTGATAACCCACTCAAATTTGCAGGGATGGTTCCTGTGATTGAACAAGAGCTAAGGTCCAACACCTCCAAAGTCAACATACTTGATCCGAACCAAACCGGGATTGGACCTGGAAGAGAGAACCTTGAGGCGTTGAAAGAGGATAAACGGGTGAGATTCAGTAGTGAATCGACTGAGAATTGTGGATTTTGTTTCCCAATCCTTGTTCTTCTAAACCCTGAAATGTTGATCTGAATTACACTACCA